>NW_026877475.1:0-21953 GCF_032173495.1 Musca vetustissima | reverse complement strand
TATTTATTTGATTTAATATAGCACAAGATTGACCTCAGTTGGGGGCAAATGTAAATCAGTATTTAAAGAATTGTCACATCAACTAGAAATGGAATCAGAAATGGTTTTGGTAAACGCTTTTCACAGAAATTTGAGATGCATGAAAATGAAGATTTAATTACCAACATTTAGAATTTTAAATTGATGGTCATAGATATATGAAACATTTTTCATAGTTTCCCAGGAGGGTTGATAAAACCCTATTGAAAATTTGTAGTTCTATCTAAAAAGTCGACCAAATAAACTATAACTAACGGACAATATGGTGAAAAATAACGCTAAAATATAACATCCCGAAAATATATTCAAATATGAAAATTCTTGTAGTTTATACAAGGTGTATTGTATTACAAAAACAACATTATTGTTATAGAAAATAAATTGTCAATGCCACAATTTAAAATTCATCTCTTATTTTTCTGGTACTCTTTGGAACCAAATTACAATAAATTCATTGGAAATATTATTGAAGTGAAGACCCTAATATATAACGACAATTTATTGTACCAAAAAAGTAAAAAACGTATTGATAGTCACTTTAGTTTTTTTAGATATTTCATTAGGTCTGTTTACACAAAAACAAGTAAAACATTAAAGATTGTTAAGGAAAAATCGAAAACAATTTCAAATTATTATAGATTCTTGCAGGTTCTGTTAATTAAAAAAATTGAATAATAGTGCTTATCTGTGGTTTATTTAATTAAGAAAATAATAATTTAATATTAAAATTCGTATAAGCCAAAACGTTTGTACTGATAGCAAAATACTATTAAAATATACACGCAAAAATGAGAAGTAAATATTATAACAGCTGAAATTGTATCCAAAAGTCCTGAAAAAAGTTCAGCTCCTTTTTTATATTGATATTGTAGCGACTATCACTTATAGAGACCAATTTCGCCGTCTGTCGTTGTAAGCGATTTTGACTGCATTACACATTTAAATAGGAATGACTTTTAGTTAAAAGAATTTACGGAAAATACATTTTAAAAACTTTTTCAAATCTTTTTTTTGTAATGTTGCGGTATTTGGATTACGGTCGTAAGGGTCCAATTGTTACATATTAATTATGTGAGATTTATTTGTCTTACAACTCTGTTCATTTACTTTGCATATGTACGTATTTATATCCATAAAATTTGTCCTCAGTTATCTTTATAATACAGACTGATATTTAAAACTTACCGATTAGACGCATAACCTCGTGCAGATTAAGATAAACATTGAGATGGCTCTGGACGAGGCTACAAAATGCTAAGAATAGTAATCCAAAGACAGGTGCTGAGTTAAACATTGTTATTGCGAAAACAATTAACGAGTGTCAACTGCGAATTTTAGTTATTATTATTGGTTGTATATGTTTATAATTATCCTCCAATGTGTTTTTTAATTTATTTTATTTTTATATATATATATATATTTCAGATGTTAGATTATTGAATAATTGTAACTTTTTCACTTATAAATACTTGTTTCTCGTCAGATAAGCATTTCAATGCATTTTAAGGATTCAAAATCTTTTTTCTTTTCTTCTTCTTTTATTTATTTTGTTTTATATGCACTTTAATCCTTTGGTTGACACAATGTTTTGAATCACGTAGCAATGTTTCCAAATTCATGACAAACAATTAAATAAAAAAAAATGTTCCAAGATCTAACGATTCGAATCGGTATTGTTGTGTTGATTGTATTATTGATGTAATGTTACTATGTCCGTACTGCAGGCGATTTCAGTATTAAATACGTTCGATTAGTTGGAGATTTTCTTGTTCGGTCTTCGTCGTCGTAGTTATCGTTAACAAAAAATCCGAAAAATGCGCATCATCCGAGCATTTAATGTGCACACCGTGACGAGTTTCCAAGAACTGTCAACTGGATAAATAAACAAATCGCATCTGAGCCAAAAGATAGTCGCTATTGAACACCACTACCCAACGTCGACAACAACACAGACTGGAGCGCTTATGAAGCGCCAGCATAGAAACATTCGAAATCCACAACACAATACAGTCGTTTGGTGGTGGCAAGAGTGCTGTTATCACAGTTACCATTGGAGTATGGCAGTTTCATGTCCTCTCTCTCTTTCTCTCACTCTCTGGGTTCTCATTTGCTCACAAAGAAATTTGAGGGGCACGATGTTTATTTCCTTTGTATTAACATTGAATGAGCATTGAATTGGGTAGTATTTTTAACACTTGTGCTGCCATCTATGGGATAACAAAAGACGAATCAACATCCCCATGTGGAGACGAAATATATATGTTTGCATTGGTACGTTAGTGAGTGCAGTTCCCCTTATTGCCAGATTGGAATTTATTGCTACAAAAAAAAACATGTAGGGGAAATTTATCCACGTTTCCCCTTAGTAAAACAAAACTCGCGTATAAAAGTGGATTCTATTAGAACAGTAAATGATGTTTGTGGAAAGCGGCGTCGAAGTGAATCCCATTCAAAAAATTAAAAATTGTACGAAATTATTACGACTATACGAAGTGACACTACACTATCAAATAAAATATCTTGGAACAAGTGACTTTTTCAATTTTGTAAAATTTTCGAATATAATATACACATATGGCCAAAATAATAAGTAGCGGTGAGGGGGCAACATTGGACACTTTTTGTTTCAAGATTCAAAAAATTGCTTATTTTATTGTATAATTATTGTTTTTTTTTTTTTTTTTTTTTTGTATAAAATTACAATAATAGGTACAGGTGTAACCTTTACACTGAATATACAAATAACATACTTTCCATTCTAATATTTTATTACTGTTTTAATGGACAAAGTCAATAGCTGCCTCCTTGGGACAGTTTTGAACAAAGCTTGGCATTTTGCAAAGGCATTGTTTTTTGTTTTATACATGTTTTATACATAAAGATCAGAAATATATTTATTTACTAAAAAAAACACATACAATAAATGTTCGAAAATAATGAAATATTAAAAATAAATTAATTTCATCTATCTATATATATAAAAGAGCTTAGTGTTAAGTGAGTGAGTGAGTGACTGACAGATCATCGCCCAGACGAAACGGCTAAAGCTAGAAGCTTGAAATTTTGAGTGTGGGTTGATGTTGGTGTGTAGGCGTGAGATAAGGCTGGGTTTTTGGAAATTCGAACTAGAACGGTACGAAAAGTACTAACATGTACCAAAAATGGTACCTTATGTATTAGGCGAACGGGAAGAGGTAGAATTCTGAAATTTGGAATGTGGGTCACTGATGGAAAGTTAGAAAGATGTACAAAAGGGTTTTTGGAAATTCGACCTATAGGTGTACTAAAAGTACTAAACAGTACTAAATTTAGTTCTAATCTATATCTATATACATATATACAAATGGAGCAAGAAAAACTGGACCGATTTGACTTAATTTTTCTGTTAGTAGTCCGTAATTGAAGTGGAAAGGTTTTAATGAAAGAACATTTTGAGAAAAATCCGCGAAAATTTTGCATAATATATTTTGAAAGATATTAGCATTTCCACACATTTGATATCGAACCTTTATGGTTTCATCTCTTTTTAGTTCTTCTTGGACATTTTTTGTGCGAAAATGGGCAGCGTATATCTTTAAGTAATTGTCAATTATGGAAATTTCTCAAAATATGTTAATTTTCTACATTTAATTTGATTGTCATTGCCTTGAAAAAACTATCTACATACATATGTAAATACATATGTATGTGTATATAAAATAGAAAAAAATGTTTGTTTGTATGCTACGATAGATGCAAAAATCTCTGAACAGACGTTAATGAGATTTACACAGTATGCATTACGTGTCCTGAAAGTAACATTGGCTATATAAACTTCTAAACTTCCGCGTGGATGCAGGGTTATAGCATCAATAGTGAACATCACAATTGCTGTACATGTAATACAGTATTTTTCGGGTAATTGCACATACAAATTTGCACAAATTTTAGTTCAATTAACCGAGAAACCAATTATCCGAACCCGCTTAATTGAATAGTTTGTTCAATTACAGTAGTCACGTATAATTTGAACTTCAATGTCAAATACAAATTACGCTTTCTCGCTGTTTTTCCTTAGCAATAAACATATGTTTTGAATTAATAGAGGTCCCACCTAGTCTTTTTCACAAATTATGTCAAATATGTATGCAAAAAAATGGCAGATTATTTTTCAACTATTATTAAGCAATTAACCGGTGAAAAGTAAAAGGGAATTTATTTTTGATGACATGAATTTTGAACCAATTAAGCGGGAAAATCAATTAACAGGGTTTAATTATCCGAGAAAATTTACATGTATTTTCCTATGAAATATTTTTTGCCACATCATGTGGTTCAATTAAGCGTGGAATTCAATTAACCGTAGGTTCAATTAACCGAAAAATACTGTATGCGTATATCTTTAGAACGGTAGATACCGTCTTCAAAATTTGTCTGAATAACGTGGGTGTAATACACATCATCCATACAAAAATGAGCAAAAATGCGTTGCATACAGCGAAAATAATATTTTATGTTTGATTAGTCAGAAAACGCTCAACAGATTTTACTGAGAATGCCATCCCATGGAAGCAAAATAAACATTCAAAATTCCGCGATGACGAAGAGTTATAGCATCATCATACCTCTGAATTAATATTAATATTCTATGCACATATCTGAATACCTTCAATAAATTTGTTCATAAAAATATGTATGATACTCAGATAAGTACACATCCAATATTAAATGACCAGGAAGAAAATTTGGTCAAAATCAGAAATTTTCGACTCATCATTTTTTATCCGGATGATGGATTAAAACTTATAATAATCTGAAATCTGTGGTGGGTGGTCAGCTATGATGATAGCTGACCTGAAAACAAAATGTGTATATTACATGAGAAATTGAGTTTAGTTGATCAAACGGATATTACTAAAACTATTACTTCCAGGATGAATAGCGGAAACTACTTACTCAATAGCCACAAAATTCTATCTTGATATTGGTTTGCTAAAAATACCAAGGTATGTACAGATAAGAACATGAGACAACCATGAGTTAAGAGGAAGACTAAATCTAAGTTCGTTAAAAATATTACAATGTGAAGGGATCCCAGCCATATAATGGGAAATCAGATGATAATACAGACATAAAGGTAGGTGTTAATGCGAATGAAGGATTGGTGTTCACGCCAGATTTCCCACCCTAGATAGCTTTCAAATTCAGTTTTTCATTTCGTTGAGAGAAATTCTCTTTGTACTAAAAAGTGAACTTTATGTGCTCTCACTGCATGTTAATGATCGATTTTCTTTTCAATAAATCACTTGTTAACTAAGCATCAACCATTACTGTTGTCCTTGGTAAGCGGTCGTTCCTATACGAAAAATTAAATAAAGAATCATTATTGTTCTTTTCCACCAAACTAAAACATTGCATTTTTCCTTTTTCTTTTCCTTTTATTCATTCCAATTTTCGCTTGATGATAATTGTGAGGAAAATATTTCCACAATTGAAATATTTTCGAGGTTCACAGCAACAAACCGACCAGCCGAGTTTCCCCGTGAATAGGCATTTTCATTTTGGTCCACATCGAGCCGGATTCCAGGTTGTTGCAGTGAAATTTCCACCTATTCATCATCATCATTTTCATTTTTTCATCCAGAAAAAGGTAAGTTTGTTTCATTACGAAAAATGTAATAACAAGTGATAACAACAACAGCGTATTCCAATTCCTACATTTCCTATTGATTTGCCGTCGCGAGATCTATTTATTTTCCTATTCATCCATTTTTATCCAATACAGTTATTATTGTTGTAGAGTGCTAACAAAATAACTATTTCTCATTTCAACTGCAGTTGTTGTTTTTTTCCATTCCAATCGTCAACATATAAAACAACAAGCACTTCTCTTCATTTCTTTCTTTGGTCACTGAGTTTCTTTCATTGAGAGCGTTGTACTAATACACTGTTTCTTTTAGTACAAGCACCCTACCATCATTCCTTACATATGGTCGCAACATAAATCGTTTGCAACATATTTCAAAAAGTTATATATTCGTACTAAGAAAACGTGCATATAACATTTGCTATTTTCCAATTCCTGAGCAGATTCCATATTATTATTCCTCCCTTTTTATATATATAACAATTTAAAATATAATTTCCGTTCTTCATTCAAATTATTTATTCGTATTTCCATTCCGTTCTTCCAATTCAACAAAGGAGAAATACAAATCAAATTTGTGAATAGTTTCAACAATTTTCCAAATACTATCCGAGTTCCTCTCCAACATCCTAAAATTCAGAAAATGCATCATAAATTATTCTTATGTTCAGTCAAGCGTCTTCTAGAGTTTGATACGGCCGCGCAAAAGGGATTTATTCCACTAACTTCAGCTCAACTTTTAGAAATTCACATATCCGAGCTTGAATCCATATGGGTTGAAGTAAAATCCTCTTTTGCGAAATGCGTCGAAAATGGAAATAAAGATGAAGATTCTGATATTCACTCCACATTTCATAACGCTTCCATTACCTATTCAGCATGCATGGCGAAAGTAAACCAAGTATTTGGCCATTTTCAGAATACACATATATCAAATTTCAGTATTCCAAGTTCACACCATTCTATGCAAAAACTTAACGATTGTAATATCTTTACAATTCAAAGCAGAGGTTCATTTCCAAAATGTCGATTATGTTCCTCAATCGGACACACCATCCGAAATTGTCCCACTTTCAACGACATGAGCCCACACCAACGTTCGGCAGAGATTAAAAATTTAGGTCTTTGTCGGAACTGTTTTTCTAAAACACATCATGCGTGTAATTGTCCTGCCAAACTCAATTGTGTTCTCTGTGAAAAGAAACACCATTCTATGCTCCATGTTGATTCCGCCAACATCTATTCACCAAATCAGTCGCCTAACACCAATTCAAAATCTTCTTCGAAGATCGAATCTCCTCCCTTCCAAGATTCTCATTTACAGTCCACTTGTTCCAATGCAGAAGAGGTTCAATCTTCTAGTTCTAAACCTAATTCAAAAGCTTCTGGTTTGACGAATTACTTTCATTCCGAGTTTGTTTCCGATATTCCTACACATCTCCATTTTAATCCAAAAATATTCTTCAATAAAACGTGCATTATTCCGTTCATGCATTATTTACATGCTTCCTGCAAGATGAATTACGATATTGTCGCTCCCATTCCAATTTTCTATGGACAGAAAGCTTGCAAATCCGAAAGGTTCTCTGTCATGATGGAGCATGACATTTCCCGTCTAATTCCTTTTTCCGATACATTGAAGTCTTCCACATCCAAGAAGTCTTCTAAAATTCCAGTTCTTGTTTCCAATCCATTAAAGGCTTCCGAGAAGATTCCTAAAATTCCAGTTCCAGTTTCCAATTCAGCGAAGTCTTTCAATTCCGTAAAGATTCCTGAAATGTTGGAGTATCAAATTGTCGCTCCGATTCCTATTTCCGGCGTGCAGGAGTACGACATTTTCACTCCAATTTCTGTTTCTTATCCAAAGATATCCTCCAATTCCGAGTGGATTTCTACAACATACGTTTTTCCGTTCCAGCGTACGAATTTGTCTGGCATCATTGAGTGTGATAAACGCATACATAAATCCATTTATCCTATTTGTGATCGTACTGATAACGAGAGATTAATTCAAAAATTCATTCCTTTGGAATTTAAATTTCGAATTCAACTTTCATGCGTGAGTAAAGAATTCGTTTATGACTTCCTGCGGTCCGTAGCTACTACTATGGTGAATTTTTTCAATATATTTCAAATGCTGTTACGCTACGACCTGAATTATTCCGCATCCAATATTCATTATCCAGTAGTTCCAAATTGTTTCGCTATCCTGTGTCCTAACTGGCTTTTGAATCGAAGTATTTGCATATTCCGTATTCCAGCAGATCTTCACCCCGATCCTACTCCATTCCAGATAATTCGATTGAGCAACCACCCCTGTGGTCAATGTCCTAACTTCCAGTTACAAATTGGCACATTACTTGTCATTTATAAACCGTACATTGATATTCGTCTGTCACTAGCTGATGTATTTCCGTTTACGTATTCTGCTGTAAGTAAGATTCTGCGTGATGTACTTGGTAGTACACATTCGGGTCAAGCTGCAACCAGATACAATCCATGCCATAATACTGCTTTAGAATCAGTTAGATATTCAAATTGGGTCACAATTCTAAACTATGTCAGTTCACCTCATTATACTGATATACATTTTAAAGACGTTATTCAAGTTTCAGCGATATTGTCCATTGCATTGACATATCCTCGAATAGCTTTTCATGTGTACATATCCAATCACCTGGGTTATTCCAACGTAAGGGTTGCGACAGCGAAAATACTGTATATTCCAAGATTTGTTCTTCCGGTAATTTCATCCAAATTTTATTTCCATTCACCATTAATTCCTTACTATTTCCAAGGTACAAATTCAAAGCTATGTTCTACAGAAATGTTTCCCATGCTGCTATACGTTTTCTGAAGTATAAGTTCCAAATGTTATTCCAACATACTTTTGATTATTCCAAAACACCGAAAGCACTATTTTATATTTCTTCCAGCAAAGCACAAACTTCCTTTTCAGATTCATACGTTCCGAAGAAGAGCTGCCTGCCCTCCTGTCCTGCTGATGCGCTGTATCACACAACATTCCAATAGCAGACCATTATATTTTTAAGTTAAATGTTAAAATTCCATTATATCCTTAATCGTTTTAACAGTATTGCATTTTTTGTAAGCAGATGTACATTAATAGAAAGTACATTAATTTTCATTGCAGTAGTACTGCAAGGGGCCCGGGATGTTCACGCCAGATTTCCCACCCCAGATAGCTTTCAAATTCAGTTTTTCATTTCGTTGAGAGAAATTCTTTTTGTACTAAAAAGTGAACTTTATGTGCTCTCACTGGATGTTAATGATCGATTTTCTTTTCAATAAATCACTTGGTAAGCGGTCGTTCCTATACGAAAAATTAAAAAAAGAATCATTATTGTTCTTTTCCACCAAACTAAAACATTGCATTTTTCCTTTTTCTTTTCCTTTTATTCATTCCAATTTTCGCTTGATGATAATTGTGAGGAAAATAGTTCCACAATTGAAATATTTTCGAGGTTCACAGCAACAAACCGACCAGCCCAGTTTCCCCGTGAAGATTCCCACAATTGGCATTTTCAATTGGTCTTTGCACGATTAATGCAAAACATGTGAATATTGTAGAAAATATATTAGTATATACTCCTTTTGAGGCAAGTCAAGCTGTTTCAAATAACGTATACATTAATCAGCTGATACGGTATTAGTACACTTCGCAATATATATAGTCCAACAGTAATTGGGGCTACTATAACACCTACGTCAACTATCCTATGTTAATCACTTTAGTAGGGGCAGCGAAGCGCCACAGGTCCAGCTAGTTGTATATATATTGAACATATATAGTACGAAAAGTACTAAAGGGTACTAAATTTGGTGCAAGTTGGATTTCGGTTCACATATAGAGCTGGAGTCTTGAAATTGGGAATTAAATGACTGTTGCAGTGTAGGATTGAGTTAGTTTTGGAAATTCGTACTTATTACGAAAAGTGCTAAATGGTACAAAAAAATTTAGTACAATTTTGATTTTGTTTGAACGGATAGAGCTGAAAACATAAAATTTGGAAGATTGCTGTTGAAGATTAAGCTATAGAGACATCTTTGGAAATTGGTATTTATGTATACGAAAAGTACTAAACGGCACTATATTTGGATTTACAATTTGGATTTGGGCGAACGGAGAGAGCTGGAAACCTAAAATTTTGAATAATAGTTGCTGTTGGAGTATAGAATTAAGATATGGAAGCATATTAATTATGTGTACTAAATGGTACTATATTTTGTGATTATGTGTGAACGGATAGAGCTGGACTTTAGAATTTTTGGTACAACTTAGATTTAAATGAAAGGATAGACATAGAATATATATATATATATATATATATATTATAAAACAAAATTACTGTTAGAGTACAGGATTGAAACAGTGTTGAAAATTCAAACTTATAAGTACGAAGTACTAAATGGTACTAAAAATTTTGATTTATGTGAACGGATAGGGCTGGGATCCTGAAATTTATGAGGAAGTTTATTAAACTCGTACTTATGTCTACGAAAAGTAATAAATGGTACTAAATTTGGTATATTTGGATGTTGGTGAACGGATAGAGCTTGAATCCTTAAATATGGACTTAAGGTTATTATTGGAGTGCATGACTGAGGTAGTTTTGGAAATTCGTCCTAATGGGTACGAAAAGCACAAAATTTGGTACCATTTGGACTTTGGTGAACTGGTAGAATTCGAATCACGAAAGTTGCAACCTTACTGTGGGAGTGTAGATTTGATATAGGTTTAGAATATGGGTACGAAAAGTACAGAATGGTAACAAATCTGTTACAATTTTGTTTTGGTGAACAGACAGAGCTGGAATTCTTGGAATTTTGACTTACGATTGCTATTTCAAACCAGGATTGAGGTACATTTGGAAATTTGGACTTTGGTGGAATTAAGATTACAGTTTAGATGGTAAGATTGATGTGTTTTTATAAATTCTTACTTATGAGCATGATGGTACTAAATTGGAAAAATTTGGATTTGGTTTGGTCCTGAGATTTGGAATTTAGATTACTGTTGATGTGTAGTATTGAGCTATGGAGATAAGTTTGGAAACCCGAATTGATGTGTACGAATAAATAGAATAGCAAACAAACCCTCATTATGTAATTTCATTATATATTCGAAAAGTGTTTAGGGATTTTATTTAGGTGTTCCCTAACCCCTCTGCAAAATTTTGTAGCCCTAGTGAACATGGGACCATCAGGGCGACTACCTCGGTTATCCTTTGGTATACAGCGATTAAAACAATGATTATTTTCAATTATTCACATTTTATGAGTTTAGAGATTGTGATTAGCGTATTTTTAGCATTTTCCTGATTGTGCGAAATGAATAAAGTCAAATTTAGCCTTCCTTAAATTTGAGATGGTTAAGTTTAAAAAAAATAATTATTTTAATATCATCATTTGTACGCACGTTAAATTTTTATATGTTTAATAGAAAATACATGGAAAACATTACTAATCGTGAAAATGTATTAAAACCAAAGACAATATTTTATATTCATTAAGCTCACAAAAATATATATGTAACTTCATTACTCTTAATGCAGGGCTGTCCACACTAATACATGCAAATGGTTGTTATTGTATTTGTTTCAAATACACAATTTTAAAATTTATGTTTGTCTCTGATTAAACTGTAAGAAAAATTGTAAAAACTCGTATTTCAAATTTTAAGACAGAAGAACATTTTATATTCAGTGCAAATATGCTTGTTAATGATATATTTTCCTATATAAAGATAGATTTGTTTCTGTTTCGTCAATCCCCATTGTATTGGTAACATATTTCGTCTTTTTCTGAACTAATTTTTGCCAAAAATGTCCTATTTTTTCGTTCAGTGTATGAAAACAAAAAGAAATGAATGACAATTTTGAAAATATTTTTTATTTTCAAATGTTTCTATTTTTATCATTGTGGGTGTGAGAGTTTTGACACACACACTGCTGTCTTAATGTATTGCGTATATATTAAATGTTTTGCATATTAAAACCAGTAAGGAAAGTAGTAAAGTCGGACGGGGCCGACTATATTATACCCTTCACCACTTTGGGTATATTTAACAGACACAAAAATGGATCCATAAACATGTCATTCTGCAACCTATACTCAATTTTTCATTTGGTCAGATATAGAGTTGCTATATATATATATAATGTGAACCGATTTCAATGAGACTTGATAGAGATTAACTTATATTAACTACAGTTCATTGTACAAAATTGTGTGACAATCGGACAAACTTTGGGTATGAAATCTGAACCGATTTTCACGACACTTAACACAAATCATTCTAGACCTAATTCATTACGCTATGCTGTGCAAATCGAAAGATATATATTGACTTTGGTGCATCATTTACATTAAATCGGAGGAAAATATATATGGGAGCTATATCTAAATCATTACGCTATGCCAAATTTCGTGCAAATTGAAATATATATAGGGTCTCTGATACACCATTTATATTAAATCGGACGAAAATATATATAGGAGCTATATCAAAATCTGGACCGATATTCAGGAAACTCAACACACATCATTCTAGACCTAATTCATTACTCTATGCCAAATTTCGTGTAAATAGAAAGATATATAGGGACTTTGGTACACCATTTACATTAAATCGGACGAAAATATATATGTGAGCTATATCTAAATCTGAACAGATTTTCAGGAAACTTAACACACATCATTCTAGAACAAATTCAGTACGCTGTACCAAATTTCGTTCAAATCGAAAGATATATAAGGACTTTGGGTCACCATTTACATTAAATCGGACGAAAATATATATGGGAGATATATCTAAATCTGGACCGATATTCAGGAAACTCAACACACATCATTCTAGACCTAATTCATTACTCTATTCCAAATTTCGTGTAAATCGAAAGATATATTGGGACATTGGTACACCATTTACATTAAATCGTAAAATATATATGGGAGCTATATCTAAATCTGGATCGATTTTCAGGAAACTTGACAACATCAGTCTAGACCTAATTCATTACGCTTTGCCAAATTTCGTGCAAATCGAAAGATATATAGGGACTTTGGTACACCGTTTACATTAAATCGAACGAAAATATATATGGGAGCTACATCTAAATCTGGACCTATTTTCAGGAAACTTGACACACATCAGTCTAGGCCTAATTCATTACGCTACGCCAAATTCCGTGCAAATCGGAAGATATATAGGGACATTGGTACACCATTTACATTGAATCGGACGAAAATATGTATGGGAGCTATATCTAAATCTGGACCAATTTTCAGGAAACTTAACACACATCATTCTAGGCCTAATTCAGTACGCTGTGCCAAATTTCGTGCAAATCAAAAGATATATAGGGACTTTGGTACACCATTTACATTAAATCGGGCGAAAATATAGAAGAAAAAGAAAACCAAACCCCCCTAATGTTGACGAGCCCCGCAAACGTATAAAGGACCACGATCTGCGAATCTGCACAGTGTTCGCTTTGGCGGATATACTCAAGAAGTATAAAGCCGATATTATTGCCTTACAGGAAATGCGATAGAAAGGGGCAGGCGTAAGTAAATCAGACGATTACGCCCTGTATTATAGCTGCCATGAAACGAGACATGAATTTGGCTGCGGATTTATGATTAACAGGAGAATAGAAGACCTTGTCTCCAGATTCACTCCAGTAGATGAGCGAATTGCTATAATCCGTATAAAAGCGAAGTTCTTTTACATCAGTCTAATTTGCGCACATGCTCCGACCGAAGATAAAGATGAACAGACCAAAGACATATTTTACGAGCGCCTAGAAACAGCATATGACCGTTGCCCTGGCCATGACATTAAAATTCTGCTAGGAGATTTTAATGCAAAAATCGGAAGGGAAAATATCTTTGGCCCCACCGTCGGAAAATTCAGCCTTCATGAAGAAACATCCGAAAACGGCATGATTCAAGCATCTCGATATACACATGGCCACCTGGATCTCTCCTGATCAAGTAACGAGAAATCAAATTGATAATGTTGTGATAGACGGAAGGCTTCATCCAGTGTTTTAGACGTCCGATCGATCCGGGGAGCGAATATCGATTCGGACCATTACCTTGTGGCAGCCAAGGTACGCACCCGTCTTAATGTAGCAGCAAAGTTGCGATTTAATGTAACGCGGAAATTTGACGTCGAAAAGTTGCAAACACAACAGGTAGCTGAGGCCTACTCCGCTCAACTTGCTTGAAGAAAGCACTTCTTGTCCCGATAATAGTATAGAAGCACAATGGCAAAGAATTGCCCACTCCCTACAAACTGCAGCAAAAACAACAATTGGGTACCAAAAACCACCACCAAGAAACCCATGGTACGATCAGGAGTGTCGTAATGCTACTGAGGTGAAAAACGCAGCGTATAGGCCAACCCTGCAGACAGTAGCAACACGTAACGCGATGGAGAACTATCGGGAGAAAAGGAGAGAGGAGAAACGTATTTTCAGAAAAAAGAAGAAAGAACAAGAAAAACGTGGGCGTGAGCAAATCGAGATGTACAGGAGTCAGAATGAAGTCCGGAAATTTTACTAACGAGTAAAACACCAAACCGAAGGCTTTGGTGCAATCACATCCTCCTGTAGAGATGAAGAAGGAAACCTGGTGACAGATACAGACAGCGTGTTGAGGATCTGGAAGGAGAATTTCGAAAAGCTTCTAGTATCAAATAGTGGCGATGAAGAAGATACCCCAGAACCAATAAGAGATGATGGTATAGAGTGAGCCAAGATGAGGTCATAAAAGCAATTAATCGGCTCAAGAACAACAAAGCAGCAGGAGCCGATGGGTTACAAGCCGAACTATTCAAGACTGGTGGCCAGATGCTAGTCAGGAGCATGTACCAGCTGATTAGCACAATTCGTTAGATTAATGCATGTCCAATGATTGGAACCTCAGCATCCTGTGTCCGTGCACAAAAAGGAGACAAGACGATATGTGCTAACTATAGTGCTATCCAGTGTGCTGTGTGAACGAGTGAAGTCAATGGTCAATGACATCATTGGACCATACCAATGCGGCTTCAGTCCTGCAAATCCACCATTGACCAGATTTTCACTCTGCGCCAAATCCTGGAAAAGACCCACGAAAAACACATCGACACATACCACAGTTTGACAGTTTCTCGAGTGATCTTTTTAACATCCTACTGGAAAAGGTCATACGAGACGCAAAGGTGAACAGAAATGGCACTCTGTACACCACTGTACGCTGATGGTATCAACGCGAAAGAGGTCCAGTAGACTTGGACCAACTGTGGAACTTGAGAACTACAGGTTCGAGGTAGTTAAAGACTTTATATACCTTGGTACCACCATAAATAAAACGAATGACATCAGTTTTGTGATGGCCAACAGATGCTACTATGGTCTAGGTAAGCAGTTTAGAAACAAGGCCAACTCCCGCCAGACCAAACTCACACTTTACAAGACGCTGATACTACCCGTGCTATTATATGGATCAGAAGCATGAGTACTTGCGCAAGCAGATGAGGCAGCTCTGGGGTGTTTGAGAGAAAAATTCTCCGAAATATCTACGGGCCGATCTGCGTCGACGGTGAATATCGGCGTCGAATAAACCACGAGCTTTACAATTTATACGCGGACATCGACATAGTCAGTCGTATTGAGCTGCAGCGACTACGGTGGCTAGACCATGTTGTGCGGATGAATGAAAATGCCCAGCTCAAAAGGCATATAAAAATGAGCCTACTGATGGTTCCCGTAGAAGGGGAAGACCACGAATTAGATGGAAAGACCAAGTAGAAAACAACATTTTGGAACGTGGTCTTCCAAATTGGTGGACTTGCGCACAAGACCGACGCTCTTGGAAATCTTTTTTAAGCTCGGCTTATGGAACAACCGTTCTGTAACAAGCCAGCTAAGTAAGTAAGTAGTATATCTAAATCTGAACCGATTTTTCTACTTTTTCAATAGGGTTCGTCCTTGGGCCAAATAAGTGACCTATGCCAAATGTCATCCAATTCGGATCATAAATGCGACCTGTACTTTGTTTACAATTTAACATGGACTGACGGACATGCGTAAATCAACGCAGAAAGTGATTCTATGCATATTTTCAAAAGGAACCATGTGTCTATCTCGTTTCCTTTTGCCTGTTACAAACATATGCACAAAGACATAATACCTTGTACCACAGTGTGGAGAAGGGTATAAAAAATAATGTATATTTCAAATCAAGTAGGGGAGACTGGGGCACCTTCGGCACTTTTTGTTTAGAGCCCTATATCTCAGTACTTATTCAACATATATAAAAACTTTATGGCTGATTATTGTCCTCTGACACTAAATTAAAAAAAACTAGAACCAAAAAGATATAAAATTAATATTAGTATTAGTTAAAAATTTTTACAGTTTACAGTCAAATTCGCCGAATGTGCCCTAACCCGGGGTAGCTTCGGCATTTGATGGGGCACATTCGGCACTATAGTCATAGCCTGGTAATTATCATCGCTATCAGTCTGGTTGAAATTCAGATCCTCTAAAGGCTCTATTTGGTTTTAATACGCGACACAATGTTTGAATTTTAGGGCTATATTTTCTAGCGGCGAACGTTGAAATCTCAAGGTCGCACACAAATAGGTTTTTTCTATCGCATTTTCGTCAATACAAGAACGTATAGCCTTATATATGTAATTTCGAACCATATTAAAGGATTATTTTAAAGCACAAACTCAAAACATTTTAAGGAAATAGTATTGCACTATCGGTATATGGCCGAATGTGCCCCACTTTAAAATGACTAATTTCACACATAGCACTTCGCTTATCATTAACAAAGCTGCATTCCAAATTTCAGAGGTCTACTTCCAACAGTTCTGCCGTATTAGTTTTTAGTATCACTTTAGGACTAAATTTCAAAAAATATTTCTGCACATCATTCTGTTTGTATTAGCTTAAGTTACATACCAAGTTTCAGACATCTATATCTAACGTATTCATTGCAATATAATATTTAGTACCTTTTAGTACTAATTTCCAAAATTGTTTCACACATACCACTTCGCTCCTCTTTAAAAAAAAAGTGCGTCCCAAATTTAACCATTCCGGGTTTTTATTACCTTTTAGTACGAAATCGCCTTATAACATATATATATATATATCCGCTATTTCATGTGCGGAAAGGAAATACAACATAAAAATAATAACATTTCATATGGAAATCGTGAATACTGTATAATTTGTTGTACTATAGTTCTGAATTCCACCCCTATTCCTACATGATTTCAAGAATACCTACAGGTTCCACATTTACATCCATTCAGCACTTTTAGAGCACATTATTACACATTTTCAAAACTACCTCAATACCACCACTAAATTTAGCACCAAAACCCCTTCGTTACTTCTTTTTAACTCTCAGTCAGTGACCCACACCCCAAATTTTAGGTTTCCAGCTATCTCCGTTACCCAAATCCCAATTTAGTGCAATTTCCCTTCATTCGTACACATAAATTCGAGTATCCAAAGTTGTCTCCATAGCTAAATACTATACTTCAACAGTACTGTAAATTCCAAATCTCAGGATTCAATCCCTATCAATTCAACCAAATCCAAATTGTTCCAAATTTAGAACCATTTAAGCACTTTTAATACTCATAAGTAAGAATTTCTAAAACTACAAGAATCCTACATTTTAACAGTATTCTTAATTCCACAAAAGTTCAAATTGTACCAAATTCAATACTTTTCGAACTCATAAGTGCGAATTTCCAAATGTATCTCAATCCTGCTTTCATATAGTAATCGTATGTCCAAATTTAAGAATTTCAGCTCTGTATGTTCACCAAAAACCAAATTTTACCAGATTTGGTACCATTCTGTACTTTTCGTACCCATTTTCCAAACCTATATCAATCCTACACTCCCACAGTAACCTAAGTAGCAACTTTCAGCATTCGAGTTCTACCCGTTCAACAACGCTATCCAACACTACCTCAATCCAGTACTCTAACAGTAATTTTAATTCCAATACAAGTTTTGCATCTTTATCTGTTCACTCAAGTCTAAATTGTAACAAATTAGTACCACTGATTACACATAATTACGAAACTGTTCCATGTCTCTATCCTACACTCCAACAATAATTTTAATTCCAATTTTTAGGATTCTCGTCCTGCCCGTTCACACAAAACAAATTGTACCATATTTAGTACCATTTAGTGCTTTTCGTATTACATACTTATGGAATTTTTTTTTAAATTCCAAATTTAAATTTGCCATTTCTATACGTTCACTAAAATCTAAATTTTACCAAATTTAGTACACGTAATTACGAATTTTCAAAGGTAGCTGCATATTTCAATTCTGCACTCCAACAGTAATTTTAATTCCAAATTTCAGGATTCCAGCTCCATCTGTTCTGTTTTTCGTATCCATAAGTACGTAATTTGTTTATTTTAATTCCAAATTTAAATTTTCCATCTCTATACGTTCACCCAAATCTAAATTTTACCAAATTTAGTACACGTAATTACGAATTTTAAAAGGTAGCTGCATATCTCAATTCTGCACTCCAACAGTAATTTTAATTCCAAATTTCAGGATTCCAGCTCCATCTGTTCACACAGAAACTAATTGTATCGTAGTTAGTACAATTTAGTACCCATAAGTATGAATTTCCAAAATTATCTCTATCCAAATTTCCAAAGCTATCCTATCACCCAAATGCAAATTGTATCAAATTTAATACACTTAAGTACGATGCCTCCATATCCTAATTCTACAAATTTTATGTTCCCAAACCTATCTGTTCACACGAATACTATTTTTACCATATTTAGTACTGTTCGTACCAATATGTACGAATTTCCTAAACTACCTTAATTCACAATTTGAAGATTCCAGCTCTATCAGTTCTACTAAATCCGACTTGCACCAAATTTAGTACCATTTAGTAGGGGAGACGGGGGGACCTTCGGCATCAGGACATATTCCGCAATGGCGTTTTCGATATGAAGCTCTCATTGTACATCACTGGTTTTGATCCATGGGTATCGAATATCAAAATAAATAATTATCGCATTTTAAATATTATTTTCTTAAAAATGTTTTGGGTTTGTCTTTAAAAATAATCCTTTAATATGGTTCCAAATAACATATATACAACAAAACGAGCTTCCATAGACAAAAATGCGATAGAAAAAGCTATTTCTAATGGTGTGTGTTACCATTAGATCCCTGTAGGAAATGTCTATAGAAAATCACTACTGAATTACTATTGACATTGTCACCAATACTATTGACCGACTATACCCAACACCATGCATTTTACTATTGACATTTAACATGTGCTTGTCATTGGAAATAAACTTGTGGCATGGCCAGTAGTAAGTCAGTAGTTTGTAGATATAGACACAGTGTCACATATGTAGACACGGTCAGTAGTTAGTCAATAGTTTGTTGATATAGACATAAGTCACATATGCACTTGTATTTTTTTATAATTTCTTTTGTTCAAATTATTTTCTTCACCAATTAATTATATTAATTATTCAATTACCCTTAATAACTTTAAACTCGCGTTTTTAACAAAATTTCTGTCTATTACCGCCAAAATTATTTCTAATAAAAGAAAAATAAGAAGAAGGATAACCATGCTCATTTGACTGTTAACATAACAAATGATTCTTCTTATTACCTAATATGTAGACAAGTTGTTGAAAATATGGAGACAAAACCCCACATTTCCTTCAGGGATTAAAATAAAATTGAACCTTGAGAGGATCTGAATTCCAGTTAGACTGATAATACCTGGCTATGTCCATGGGTGCAGAATGTGCTACCCGGGTAAAGTTCAGCCAATCTTCAGTCCATATCAACATAGCTTTCGTAGTGGCCTCTCAACCATTACCTTTTGACCGGTTTAATCATGAACTTTTAATATATAAATTAGATCAAATTGGTTTCGGTAAAATTTAGTTAAATGAATATCATCTTATTGGCGAAATAGATTACAGATAGTTTTGTTTGATGATTGTCTCTCCAAATCCATTGATGTTCCTTCCGGTGTTCCCCAAGGAAGTTATTTGGGCCCACTCCTCTTTCTTCTATTTATAAACGATTTGCCAAATGCAATAATCTATTCCAAGTTGCTAATGTACGCAGGCGATGTCAAATTGTTTATCACCCATAATTCTATGAAGCAAGCTGATTTACTTTAAAATGATTTAAATAGCCTTTTTCAATGATGCAAATTAAACTGTGTAGATTTAAACCTAAACAAATGTAAGCATATTTGTTTTTCCAGATCTTCTACTTTAACAAGGCAATACAATATTAATGGTACAGTTTTATCAACTGTAGATTCATTTGTTGATCTTGGTATTTTAATGGATCCAAAATTAAATTTTAATAATCATGTAATTTATATGGTAAACAATGCCCACGGTGTATTAGGATTTATAAAACAATGGGCTAAAGAATTCTCTGATTCCTACATTACAAAACAACTTTTTACATTTCTTGTCCGACCCATATTAGAATATGGCTCTGTTGTATGGGATCCCCAATATACAATATATTTCGATAAAATTGAATCAGTGCAGAAACAATTTCTACTTTTTGCACTGCGACTACTTCTTACACTAGCAGATTAAAATTAATTCGATTGCCTACATTAAAAAGTAGACGTATTATGTTCAACACTATGATGGTAATTAGAATAAATGTTCCTTTTCGATCCAGTAGATATTATCCACCATTATACGTAAATTTTCATCGCACAAATTATTCTATGGGAGATCCACATAGTAAAATGTGTATTGATTTCAATTCTGTGTATTCTAACGTAGACTTTTGCATGAATATAAAGCTCGGCAGGGATGGGAAAGTTCGACGAAAAAACAAAAAAAGTGCCGAATGTGCTACAGTCTCCTGTACACCAATAGTAGTTCTAAATCCTATTTCCAGGATTCAATCTCTATACGCTCAACTAAATGCAAATAGAACCAAATTTAGTACCATTCAGTACTTTACATACACATAAGTACGAATTTCTTAAACCATTTCCATACATCAACACCACTTCCCCAATATGTATTCCATAAAAAAAATTTAAGATTCTAGCTATATATGGGAAATTACAAAAATCTTTTTAAATAAAATTTTGTATCACCATGTAGTTCCGATACGGTTGTTGTTGTAGCAACAGAATACATGTCGTTTTGTCATGCATCGTCTGGTTCTGCATCTTCTACCTCCACATTCAGGAATGCTGCAACTTCAGCGGGTTGCGTCCAAAGTGAATTCGGCGATAGGTGAGTAGGCTTAGCTGGGCAATTGAAGAGGTGCAACGTGTCGTGTGGTCCTAGTCCACATGCCGGGCATGTGTTAGGTATCGAGCCGTCAATTCTTGCCCAATATGAATTGAGGCGGTTGCACCATCCTGATCTTAGTTGAGCTAAGACTACTCGTGTTTGCCTTGGCAGCTGCTTCTCCTCAGCTGCGATGGATGGGGGGTGGTCTCCAAATATGGTATTCACTCTATATTGCTCTACTGTCAGAGCGACTGCATCCGTGTGAATATCATTCAGACCTGCTTGATAGGCTTCTTGATCTAGAGGTTCACGCTTGTACCTTTGGACCTCTCTCTCTAGATCATGAAGATCTTTCCTGACGTGCCTGGGTGGGGTAGTCCTGTCCATAAGGCTATGGCAGGGATGTTCCTGACGATAACACCCAAACAGGTACTGCATCGACAACATATAGTTGTGACGATGGACGGGTATGATCTTCGTCTCCTCATGAAGATGGTCCACTGGAGTTATAAGGAGACACCCTGTTGCAGTTCTCAGGGCAGCGTTCTGGCAGGTCTGAATATTCTTCCACTGCGTATCACTGACATTCGCGAACCACACTGGCGCCGCATAGCTTACCACTGACCGGCCTATTGCTTTATAAGAGGTCAACAAGGTTTCTTTGTCAGCGCCCCATGTGCTGCCGGCTAGCGACTTGAAGACCTTGTTCCTACTTCTCAGCTTATCGCACAAAGCAGTGGCATGCGCGGACGACTTGAAAAGGCTGTCGAACGTTACTCCCAATATCTTGGGGTAATTGGTGGTCGGAATCAATTCTCCATCGACCATTATGTTCAGTGGGAGCTTCATTTCAGCCGTCCATGTGGTGAACAGTGTGGCTGTTGATTTGGTGGTGGATATTTTCATATTCCTCAGATGGAAGTAGTTAACAATATCGGCTATGTAGACGTTTAG
>NW_026877474.1:0-21766 GCF_032173495.1 Musca vetustissima | reverse complement strand
ATCCTTACAATTGTATGTCAATGTTTCTTCGAAGGAACATACTCAGGTCTTTCTGCAACCTATGATAAATTTAATTTCATTCGGGCAGATTTAAAGTCGTCTGCGTACCATGGGACAAATTTATGGAAAACGATCTAAAGCAAAATTGATACAAGCTGTTCAGTACGCCGCACAGTTAAAAATTTAATCTCAAAATCAAAGCTATGGCTGCATCTACACCAATTTCAACAAAACCCAATAACGTCGCTCAAGTCTCAATTTGATACGTTGTGCAAAATTTCGTGTTAATCGGACAAACATTACTTTTGTTTTTATACCATTCACCACACTGTGGTACAGGGTATTATGTCTTTGTGCATATGTTTGTAACAGGCAAAAATAATTGGCCCAAGGACGAACCGTATTGAAATTGGAGAAAATAGGTCCACGTTAAGGCCATATAAGGATACCCCCAAATTTTTGGTATTTTGAGGTTCTTGAGCGCGTTTTTTAAATGAGTTCGCTGAAATTTGGTACTTTGAGTTCTTATTGGGTAGCAAATCTCCCTACCAAAAATTATAAATAAAGGTCAATTTTTTCGGATAGCCCCCATATAAGGATACCCCCAATTTTTGGTATTTTGAGGTTCTTGAGCGCGTTTTTTAACAGAATTCGCTGAAATTTGGTACTTTGAGTTCTTATTGGGTAGCAAATCTCCCTACCAAATTCTTATAAATATCCATTTTTTCGGAGAGCCCCCATATAAGGGTCCCCCCAATTTTCGGTATTTTCGGGTTCTTGGGCTCGTTTTATAACTGAATTCTCTGAAATTTTGTACATTGGGTTCATATGGGGTATCAAATTACTCCACTAAAAATTATAAATATAGGTGCAGTTTTTCTGGTAGTCCCCATATAACGGTACACCCAAATTGTTGGTATTTTGGGGGTTCTGATCGTATTTTTCGACCAAATTGGCTGTAATATCTTTCGTTTGCACTAAATTTGGCACAGCGTGGTGAATTAGGTCTAGATGTGTGTTAAGTTTCCTGAAATCGGTTCAGATTTAGATATAGCTTCTATATCTGACCAAATGAACAATTTAGTATCGGTTGCAGAATGACGTGTTTATGGTTCCAATTTCATTTTACTGGTCCTTTAAAAATGCGACGTCTGTTAGGATTCATCTGTTGAATATACTTAAAGTGGTGAACGGTATCATATAGTCGACCCCGTCCGACTTTACTACTTTCCTTACTGGTTTTTTTTTTTTTAAGTTTGGTGCACCATCTACCGTAAATCGGACGAAAATATACGGGAGCTATATCTAAATCTGAACGGATCTTCACGAAACTTAGCACACATTATTCTAGACTCAATTCAGTACGCTATGCCAAATTTCGTGCAACTCGAAGAATATATAAGGTCTTTGGTGCACCATCTACCTTAAATCGGACGAAAATATATGATAGCTGTATCTAAATCTGAACGGATCTTCAAGAAACTTAGCAACATCATTCTAGGCTCAATTCAGTAAAATTTCGTGCAAACTGAATGATTTTCAGGGACTTTGCTGCACCATTTACCTAAAATCGGGCGAAACTATATATGGGAGCTATTTCTAAATCTGAACTGATTTTCACGAAACTTAGCACACATCATTCTACACTTAATTTAGTACGCTATGCCAAATTTCGTGCAAATTGAATGATATTCAGGGGCTTTGGTGCACCATTTACCTTAAATCGAGCGAGACTATATAATGGAGCTACATCTAAATCTGAACCGATTTCCACGAAACTTAGCACGCATCTTTCTAGACTTTATTCAGAACATTGTTCCAATTTTCGTGCAAATTGAATGATTTTAAGGGGCTTTGGTGCCCAATTTACCTAAAATCTGATGAAAATATATATGGCAGCTATATCTAATAGGGTTCGTCCTTGGGCCAAATAAGTGATATGTGCCAAATTTCATCCAAATTGGATTATAAATGGACCTGTACTTTGTTTACAATTTAACATCAACAGACGGACGTACGGACATACATAAATCGACTCAGAAAGTGATTCTATGCATATTCTCAAAAGGAACCATGGATCTATGTCGATTCCTTTTGCCTGGTACAAACATATGCACCAAGACATAATACCCTGTACCACAGTGTGGCGAAGGGTATAACAAGCAAAACATCAAAATTGCAGACAACACACACTCAATTGCAGAACAAATTCAAGTAAGCTGGTAATTTGGCCAAATAGGAGTCACATAGAAGCACAACGTGGTCGCCGCCCTCGCCAACAAAGTAAACATACTCCACAGTACCTCAACAAGTGGCTTAATTGATTAGATATTCGATAAGCAGCTAAAATTGCAATGGTGTTGCTGGTGACTAAACGCCGCAGTCAAATATCCAACTTCAAGTGACTGGTTGGCTGGCTGATTGACTGACAGTAACAAATTATCATCCAAAACAGCCACCAACACAACTTTGCAAAACTCGAATGTATTATCATTACTTGTAGATCGAATTCCGAAGAGGAGCTTAACGCACAACAAATCCGCATTTATATATGAGGACATGAGGGTGGTTTTAGGTGGAGGGAGGCCGCTTTTCTGACCTATGGAATTTTTCCTGAAAACCAAAAATCCCAATAAAGTTCGGAAAACTCCCAGTTATGTAAATGGATTCATGTAATTGTTTGTGGTTTTAGGTGGAGGGAGGCCGCTCTTCTGGCCTATGGAATTTTTCCTGAAAACCAAAAGCCCCAATAAAGTTCGGAAAATTCCCAGTTATATAACTGGTTTCATGTAACTGCTTGATGGATTTAGTAGGATCTGCAGGACCAAAGTAAGGTAATGACTTCACCTACCAGTACCATTAATTTTTTTACTCTACTCCGTTAGAAGTCATTACAAAATAGTTGTTAGTTTATTTACGAAAATTGGTTAACATAGAAACCGTTAGGGCCTAACGCTACTACTGCGTCTTTAACAGCCTAACAAACAATACTTCTACACCACCTTCATACATATCTACCTGCATTTGAATACGAATCAAGTTACGGTTTAACAGTCATTTTGTAGGCACGAAAACAAATCAGTAAATAGAGGAACAACTGCTTCATTTCTCCAAGTGATGAAAAGTACCACAAACTAGTATGAAGGATGAAATGGTGGTGAGGAAGCGGAGTGGCGTTGGCGATACCTAAATACAACATCACTTAAAACAAACCCTAAACAAGCAAATGCCACCAACATTACCGGTAACTTGCCATAACACACACAAAAACGACTCCAATTGCGAACGAATGACGACACAACAAGCAACAAAACATCGTTTGGTATGGGCTGATATGCAATCAATACCTTTAATCTATTTGCAACTTTGAGGTAAAATAGAGATCCGGTAATTGCTTTAGGTTTTCTAAGCCACACGAGTTATACCACTGACTCGACGGCTATATGGCCTACCTACATATTCATCAACCCTAGTTATTGCTAGCAAAATCAAGTGATGTTTGGCTATATATCGTTGAGTAGAACTTGACCACAAAATGAGAAACAAATTTTTCGAATTACAAAACGGCAATGTTAAGCTGTATGGCTCAATGAAATAGTAATAAGAGGACAGGGTTGCCATGTTTTATTTGTATACCCTTCACCACACTGTGGTACAGGGTATCATGTCTTTGTGCATATATTTGTAACAGGCAAAAGAAAATGAGATATACACATGGTTCCTTTTGAGAATATGCATATAATCACTTTCTTAGTCGATTTGTGCATGTCCGTCCGTCCGTCTGTCTGTCCATGTTAAATTGTAAACAAAGTACAGGTCGCATTTATTATCCGAATTGGATGAAAATTTGGCATACGTCACTTATTGGGACCAAGGACGAAACCTAATGAAATTGGGAAAAAATCGGTTCAGATTTAGATATACCTCCCATGTATAATTTCGTCCGATTTAAGGTAAATGGTGCGCCAATGTCCCTATATATCTTTCGATTTGCACGAAATTTGGCACAGCGTAATGAATAAGGTCTAGAATGATGTGTGCAAAGTGTCGTGAAAATCGGTTCAGATTTAGATATAGCTCTCATATATAGCTTCGCCCGATTTTAGGTAAATAGTCCAAGAAAGTCCCTGAAAATCTTTTGATTGGCACGAAATTTGGCACAGAGTAATGAATAAGGTCTAGAATGATGCCTGCCAAGTTTCGTACAAATCGGTTCAGATTTATATATAGTTCCCATATTTATCTTCGTCGGATTTAAGGTAAATTGTGTACCAAAGGGCCTATATATCTTTCGATTTGCACGAAAATTGGCACATCGTACTAAACTAAGTCTAGAATGATGCGTGCAAAGTTTCGTGAAAATCGGTTCAGATTTAGATATAGCTCCAATATATAGCTTCGCCCGATTTTAGGTAAATAGTCCACGAAAGTCCCTGAAAATATTTTGATTTGCACTAAATTTGGTACAGCGTAATGAATAATGTCTAGAATGATGCCTGCCAAGTTTCTTGAAAATTGGTTCAGATTTAGATATAGCTCCGATATATATCTTCGTCCAATTTAAGGTAAATTGTGTACCAAAGTCCCTATATATATTTTGATTTGCACGAAAATTGGCACAGCGTACTAAATTAAGTCTAGAATGATGTTTGCAAAGTTTCGAGAATATCGGTTCCGATTTACATATAGCTCCCATATATAGTTTCGGCCGATTTAAGGTAATTGGAGCACCAAAGTCCCTGGAAATCTATTAATTTGCAAAAATTTTGGCACAGCGTAATGAATAAGATCTAGAATGATGTCTGCCAAGTTTCGTGAAAATCGGTTCAGATTTAGATATAGCTCCCATATATATCTTCGTCCAATTTAAGGTAAATTGTGTACCACAGTCCCTATATATCTTTCAATTTGCACGAAAATTCTCACAGCGTACTAAATTAAGTCTAGAATGATGTGTGCAAAGTTTCGTGAATATCGGTTGCAAATTAAGATATAGCTCCCATATATAGTTTCGGCCGATTTTAGGTAATTTGAGCAACAAAGTCCCTGGAAATAGGGACTTTGGTGCCCCTTTTTACTTTAAATCGGACGAAACTATATATGGGAGCTATATCTAAATCAAATTTTTCAATAGGGTTCGTCCTTGGGCCAATTAAGTGACAAATTTCATCCAAATTCGGTCACAAAACGGACAGGCGGACGGTCGGACATGTATAAATCGACTCAGAAAGTGATTCTATGCATTTTCTCAAAACGAACCATGTGTCTATCTCGTTTACTTGTGCCTGTTACAAACGTGTGCACAAAGACATGATACCCTGTACCACAGTGTGATGAAGGGTATAAAAAACTAATGCTATTGTATTGTTTCTGGACCCGTGTTGTTATCCTCGATATTGATAACAACAACTCTTGAAATCCTCTTATAATTCCCTCTTGTTAATCCAGCGATACATTTTTCACCTTTTTGTAAACATAACACGGAGGATGAATATTCGATGCATAAAATTGCACATAAAAGGTTCCCCTGATCCACGGTCCCACCTCCAGTCCCACTCAAACCACACCCATTTGATTATAATTTACTGCAGTTGCAAATTGTTGCGGTCAATTAATGTCAACATGTTGCAATAAAACATACCAGTGACTGTTGGCCGACCGTTGCTATTGCCACTGTCATGACAGACGCATCATTTACATGCATAAGCGCGCACACACACACATAAATGAATGCACGCTTGTAAATAATAATGACACAAAATATTGTTAACCAAAATTGTTGGTTAAAATCGATGCAATGTCGAGCGAGCGGTGAAAAGGAAAAAAGTAACAGCAACAATAACAACCTGTGACAGATTTTCAGTAACAGGATATGCCATCGAAAATATTGTCTGTATATATGTTCTTTGTTTTTGTTGTAATTGTATTTATTTGGTCAGTGGCAAATAGGGAGGCATACAGACATGGACAACTCTCTGGAGCAATGCCTTTAATGGAATCGGATTATAGAAAACTTCCTTTTTTGTGCATTTATACAAATTGACCAATGGAAAAACACAATTCGTCGGCATATACTATTAATGGTGGGAGTTTTTGCACAGAAATCATAATATGGAATTTCACATGAATGACAAAATCGATTAAAAAACCTTAAAGGTTTTAATATTTTCAAATATTCAAATGATCCATTTGAATATCGCATTTATTTCAAGGACCTACATAAGGCGTGGATTTTTCAAATAATTTTTTCAAGGACCAACAAATTTTTTTAATTTAATTTACATTAAATCGACGAAAATATATATGGGATCTACATCTAAGTCTGAACCGACATTCACGAAACTTAGCACATATCATTCTGGACCTAATTCAGTACCTTATGCCAAATTGCGTGCAAATCGAGAAATATGTAGGGGCGTTTACTTTAAATCGGACGAAAATATATATCGGAGCTACATCTAAATCTGAACTAATTTTCACGAAACTTAGCACACATCATTCTAGGCTTAATTCAGTACGCTGTGCTAAATGTCGTGCAAATCGAATGAGATATAGGGACTTTGGTGCACCATTTACCTAAAGTCGGACAAAAATATTTATGGGAGCTATATCTAAATCTGAACCGATTTTTACCAATTTAAATGGGATTCGTCCTTGGGCCAAATAAATGAGCTGTGCCCAATTTCATCCAATTCGAATCATAAATGCGACCTGTTTACAATTTAACATGGACAGAAAATCGGTTCAGAGTTATATATAACTCCCATATATAGAATCATCCGATTTTTATACCCTTCACCACACTGTGGTACAGGGTATTATGTCTTTGTGCATATGTTTGTAACAGGCAAAAATAATCGAGATAGACCCATGGTTCCTTTTGAGAATATGCATAGAATCACTTTCTAAGTCGATTTATGCATGTCCGTCCGTCTGTCTGTCTGTCTGTGCATGTTAAATTGTAAACAAAGTACAGGTCGCATTTATGATCCGAATTGGATGAAATTTGGCATAGGTCACTTATTCGGCCCAAGAACGAACCCTATTGAAATTGGGAAGAATCGGTTCAGATTTAGATATAGCTCCCATATATATATTTTACCGATTTAATGTAAACGGTCCCTATATATCTCTCGATTTGCACGAAATTTGGTACAGCCTAATCATTTAGGCCTATAATGATGTCTGCCAAGTTTCGTGAAAATCGGTCCAGATTTAGATATAGCTCCCATATATAGTTTCGTCCGATTTCATATAAATGGTGCACCAAAGTCCCTATATATCTTTCGATTTGCACCAAATTTGGTATAACGTACTGAATTGAGCCTAGAATTATGTCTGCCAAGTTTCGAGAAAATCGGTCCAGATTTCTATATAGCTCCCATATATAGTTTCGTCCGATTTCATGTAAATGGTGCCCCAAAGTCCCCATATGTCTTTCGATTTGCACGAAATTTGACATATCGTACTGAATTAAGCCTAGAGTGATGTCTGCCAAGTTTCGAGAATATCGGTCCAGATTTAGATATAGCTCCCATATATAGTTTCGCCCGATTTCATGTAAATGGTGCACCAAAGTCCCTATATATCCTTCGAGTTGCACGAAATTTGGCATAACGTACTGACTTGAGCCTAGAATGATGTCTGCCAAGTTTCGAGAAAATTGGTCCAGATTTAGATATAGCTCCCATATATAGTTTCGTCCGATTTTATGTAAATGGTGCACCAAAGTCCCTATATATGATTCGATTTGCACGAACTTTGGCATAACGTATTGAATTAGGCCTAGAGTGATGTCTGCCAAGTTTCGAGAAAATCGGTCCAGATTTAGATATAGCTCCCATATATAGTTTCGTACGATTTCATGTAAATGGTGCACCAAAGTCCCTATATATCTTTCGATTTGCACGAAATTTGGCATAACGTACTGAATTGAGCCTAGAATGATGTCTGCCAAGTTTCGTGAAAATCGGTCCAGATTTAGATATAGCTCCCATATATATGGGAAATGGTGCCCCAAAGTCCCTATATATAATTCGATTTGCACGAAATTTGGATAACGTACCGAATAGAGCCTAGAATGATGTCTACCAAGTTTCGTGAAAATCGCTCCAGATTTAGATATAGCTCCCATATATAGTGTCGTCCGATTTCATGTAAATGGTGCACCAAAGTCCCTATATATCCTTCGATTTGCACGAAATTTGGCATAACGTACTGAATTGAGTCTAGAATGATGTCTGCCAAGTTTCGAGAAAATCAGTCCAGATTTCTATATAGCTCCCACATATAGTTTCGTCCGATTTCATGTAAATGTTGCACCAAAGTCCCTATATATCTTTCGTTTTGCACAAAATTTGGCATAACGTACTGAATTGAGCCTAGAGTGATGTCTGCGTTGTTTCGTGAAAATCGGTCCAGATTTAGATATAGCTCCCTTTTATTATAGATTGATTTTAAGTAATTGACGCACCAAGAACCAATAGGAGCAAAACGTTCTGAAATTAGTATAACCTATCCTGTCACTAGTTTGTTTGAAATCGCTTAATATTTGGATAGAGCTTCCATATATATTTTCGCCCGATTTCAAGTAAATTGGGCATCAAACTCCTCATGTTAGTCAGTTTGACATCAAATTTTGCACAACGTACAAAATTGAGCATAGAATTATGTAGTTGCGTTTTCTAGAAGTACAGACATAGCCCAACGGATGACCCATTTATATTTGTTTGAAGTCGATTTACATACTTTATGGATAGATCTACGTAGATTAACATTTAGATAAATATCACATATTTTATTTCATCCAATTTCATGCTAATAGTCCTGTTTAATATACCCATAGTGGTGAAGGGTATCATATAGTCGGCCCCGTCCGACTTTACTACTTTCCTTACTGGTTTATATTAAAATAGTTATCTGATTTGTTACGAGTTTTAATTTTGGTTCACCTGCGGAGGATAGCGAGATAAAAAATTAGAACGTAAGGTTCGATAATGAACTATAGCCGCATTTAGACCTAGCCCCTGTGTGGAGGTACCAGAAGAAGTGGACCGATATTCCCCATCTTCGAATTTGAACTAAGTTTGGAAGAAATAATAAGATGTGCGAGGTTTGAATGAAAACCAACTTTATTGAAACGGATTTGGTCCAAAGAAACATGGGGTCTAGAACCAATATTTCGATGAGGCACATTTTCATTGTGTTAAAGTGTATACACCGTCATTAGCTGTAAGGCTGGAGGTATAATTATCCATTAAAAATTTCTGCAATTCGTATTGTTGTTTACATTATGGTTTACATAATCCGTTTTTAGAAATGTCGGTATAGGTCCACTTTTTGACATGTTCCCTATATTTTCATTTCTAGTACCTGCCCGTATATCTATGGTGGAGGGTATCCAAAGTTCGGCCCGGCCGAACTTAACGCTTTTTCACTTGTTTTCATTAAAAACATTTTTCAATACAAGAATAAGATGAAAATCGCTTGGTGCCAAGTCTGGACTAATACGGATTCATTAAAACTTCCCAACAAGCTTCCGAAGATTTTTAAAAATGTTTTTTAGCGATTTTTTTAAAATATTTTTTATAGACCTAAATAAAGTGTTGAATTTTTTAGAATAATTTTCAAACATTTAAATTTTGGTTTTTATCTGAAAAGTTTAATATAATTTCTGTCAAATGAATTTGAAAAGATTATTTCCTCAATTGACATCTATACATTTCTAATGTCGTTTATGTTCGAACTAATTACTCTCCAAAGCTCTGTCACATATTGACCCATTTCGAACAGATAGAGTTGTGTATGTTCAAAAAAATTAGTGGAACAAACATTTTAAAATAAGCAATTTTAAACTTATTGACATCGTTAATACTAAATCTAATCTTAAAAATATACACATACACTCACACACATTTGTGTGCGGATGTAAAAATATAACATATACATCACTATATACATATGTAAATATAATTATGTTTCATTTTGTCAAATATATCTGGCTCGATGACTATACAAATATGTAGATATTTATGCCAAAAAAGCAACACAAATAATACATAAATTTCATGTTTCCACACATACACAGACAGACACACATTTGACTATAGCAACACAAATTTGTGGATTTTTTGTCGTGTTTCAGTTCTTGGGGGCATATTTCATTCCAACACTTAATTATATCAAGCAGTATAATTGCTCACGGTTTTATGGAACAATTTGAAGCCGATGTAGATAATTAGGCATCGGAGAGGCCAGTCATAACACATTCCTCCTTCACCCCTTAAAACTATATTTAAAAGCTTCAGTCTGCAAATTGCAAATGGGAAAAACTAAATCCTATCCCAACCTCCACGGATGACTCTTTTTTGGTGGGGGACTACTCGTGTTTTTATTAGAGCCATAACTGGGGCTTATGATGTTAAGGCTCATCATGGTGACGCTCAGGTTGAGAGCTGTGGCTGTGGTTGTAATGATGATGATGTCGCTGTTAATGCTAGTATTAGCTGTTGTTGGTGGTGTCAAGCATTATACGAGCGATAATGTTTGGTGCGGACGATAATATTCGATGTTGCAGCCATCCTCAGGCCTCTCTACCATCCATTAAATGTTTGCAAAAAAAATACGACTATAGAAAATAACAAGTGAAAAAGCGTTAAGTTCGGCCGGGCCGAACTTTGGATACCCTCCACCATAGATATACTGACAGGTACTTAAAATGAAAATATAGGGAAAATAAAAAAATGAACATATTTCGACATTTCCACAAACCAGTTATGTAAAACACAATGTAAACTATAAAACAAATTTCAGAAATTTTTAATGGATTAATTTTTAATACACGGTTAAAATGGTTCTAGACCCCATGTTCCTTTGGACCAAATTTGTTTCAGAAAATTTTGATTTCATCCAAACTTTGGCCATCTTATAATTTCTTCCAAACTTAGTTCAAGTTTGATGATGGGGAATACGGGTCCACTCCTTCTGGTACCTCTCACGCAGGGGCTAGGTCTAACTACGGGTTATAGTTCATATATAGTTCATTAGCGAACCTTACGTTCTAGTTTTTTATCTCGATATCCTCCGCAGGTGATATGATTACAACAGAGTCTTAGAACCAAATCCAAAACGCGGAACAGATTGCATAACTATTTTAATATAAACCAGTAAGGAAAGTAGTATAGTCGGACGGGGCCGACTATATGATACCCTTCACCACTATGGGTATATTAAACAGGACTATTAGCATGTACTTGAATGAAATAAAACATGTGATATTTATCTAAATCTACGTAGATCTATCCATAAAGTATGTAAATCGACTTCAAACAAATATAAATAGGTCATCCGTTGGGCTATGTCTGTACTTCTAGAAAACGAAACTACATAATTCTATGCTCAATTTTGTACGTTGTGCAAAATTTGATGTCAAACTGACTAACATGAGGAGTTTGAGGCCCAATTTACTTTATATCGGGCCAAATATTAAGCGATTTCAAACAAACTTGTCACAGGATACGTTATACTAATTTCAGAACGTTTTGTTCCTATTGGTTCCTTGGTGCGTCAAGTACTTAAAATCAATCTTTAATAAAAGGGAGCTATATCTAAATGTGGACCGATTTTCACGAAACAACGCAGACATCAATCTAGGCTCAATTCAGTACGTTATGCCAAATTTCGTGCAAATCGAAAGATATATAGGACTTTGGGGTACCATTTACATGAAATCGGACGAAACTATATATGGGAGCTATATCTAAATCTGGACCGATTTTCACGAAACTTTACATACATCATTCTAGACCTAAATGATTAGGCTGTACCAAATTTCGTGCAAATCGAAAGATATATAGGGACTTTGGGGCACCATTTACATGAAATCGGACGAAACTATAAGTGGGAGCTATATATAAGTGGGAGCTATATAGAAATCTGGACTGATTTTCATAAAACTTGGCAGACATTCTTCTAGGCTCAATTAAGTACGTTATGCCAAATTTCGTGCAAATCGAAAGATATATAGGGACTTTGGTGTACCATTTACATGATATCGGACGAAACTATATATGGGAGCTATATCTAAATCTGGACCGATTTTCTCGAAACTTGGCAGAAATCACTCTAGACTTAATTCAGTACGTTATGCCAAATTTCGTGCAAATCAAAAGATATATAGGGATTTTGGGGCACCATTTACGTGAAATCGGACGAACCTATATATGGGAGCTATATCTACATCTGGACCGATTTTCTCGAAACTTGGCAGACATCACTCTAGGCTTAATTCAGTACGTTATGCCAAATTTCGTGCAAATCAAAAGATATATAGGGACTTTGGGGCACCATTTACCTGAAATCGGACGAAACTATATATGGGAGCTATATCTAAATCTGGACCGATTTTCGCGAAACTTGGCAGACATCATTATAGGCCTAAATGATTAGCCTGTACCAAATTTCGTGCAAATCGAAATATATATAGGGACCGTTTACATTAAATCGGTTAAATATATATATGGGAGCTATATCTAAATCTGAACCGATTTTTCCCAATTTCAATAGGGTTCGTCCTTGGGCCGAATAAGTGACCTATGCCAAATTTCATCCAATTCGGATCATAAATGCGACCTGTACTTTGTTTACAATTTAACATGGACAGACAGACGGACAGACGGACAGACGGACAGACGGACGGACGGACGGACGGACATGCATAAATCGACTTAGAAAGTGATTCTATGCATATTCTCAAAAGGAACCATGGGTCTATCTCGATTATTTTTGCCTGTTACAAACATATGCACAAAGACATAATACCCTGTACCACAGTGTGGTGAAGGGTATAAAAAGGGGGTTATATGGGGACTACCCCAAAAAGGGGGTGCATATCAATAATTTTTTGTAGGGAAATTTGTTACCATATACGACTACAAAATACCAAATTTCGGGGAATTCGGTTGAAAAACGTGCTCAAGAACCTCAAAATAGCGAAAATTGGGGGTACCCTTATATGGGGGCTACCGGAAAAAGTGGACCTATATTTATAATTTTTAGTGGGGAAATTTGGTACCTAATAAGAACCCAATGTACCAAATTTCAGCGAAATCGGTTGAAAAACGCGCTCAAGAACCCCAAAATACCGCAAAATTGGGGGTACCCTCATATGGGAGCTATGCCTAAACGTGGACCGATAAAGCCCAAACTTGACCTGCCTGCAGACAAAAGACGACTCTATGCAAAATTTTGGCGATCTATCTCCATTCGTTTAGACGCTAGAGTGATTACAACAGACAGACGGACAGACGGACATGGCTATATCGTCATAGAATTTTACGCTGATCAAGAATATATATACTTTATAGGGTCGGAAATGATTATTTCGATGCGTTACAAACGGAAAAACAAAACTAATATACCCTCCATACTATGGTGGAGGGTATAAAAATCTAACGACGACTTCTGCAGCGGAAAGCACTAATTATGTCGCACTATAAAACCAGTAAGGAAAGTAGTAAAGTCGGACGGGGCCGACTCTAGGATACCCTTCACCACTATGGGTACATTAAACAGGACTATTAACATGAAATTGGATGAAATAAAATATGTGATATTTATCTAAATGTGAATCTACCTAGATTTGTCCATAAAGTGTGTAAATCGACTTCAAACAAATATAAATAGGTCATCCGGTTGACTATGTCTGTACTTCTAGAAAACGCAACTACGTAATTCTATGCTCAATTTTGTACGTTGTGCAAAATTTGATGTCAATCTGACTAACATGAGGAGTATGATGCCCAATTTGCTTGATATCGGGCGAAAAAATATATGTAAGCTATATCCACATATTAAGCGATTTCAAACAAACTTGTCACAGGTTAGGTTATACTAACTTTAGAACGTTTTGTTCCTATTGGTTCCTTGGTGCGTCAGTTACATAAAATCAATCTATAATAAAATGGAGCTATATCTAAATCTGGACCGATTTTCACGAAACAAGGCAGACATCACTCTAGGCTCAATTCAGTACGTTATGCCAAATTTCGTGCAAATCGAAAGATATATAGCGACTTTGGTGAACCATTTACATGAAATCGGACGAAACTATATGTGGGAGCTATATAGAAATATGGACCGATTTTATCGAAACTTGGCAGACATCACTCTAGGCTCAATTCAGTACGTTGTGCAAAATTTCGGGCAAATCGAAAGATATATATGGATGTTGGTGCACAATTTACATGAAATCGGACGAAACTATATATGGGAGCTATATCTAAATCTGGACTGATTTTCACGAAACTTGGCAGACATAACTCTAGGCTCAATTCAGTACGTTATGCCAAATTTCGTGCAAATCGAAAGATATATATGGATTTTGGTCACAATTTACATGAAATCGGACGAAACTATATATGGTAGCTATATCTAAATCTTGACCGATTTTCACGGAGCTTGGCAGAAATCATTCTAGACCTAAATGATTAGGCTGTACCAAATTTCGTGCTAATCGAAAGATATATAGGGACTTTGGGGCCCCATTTACATTAAATCGGACGAAACTATATATGTGAGCTATATCTAAATCGGGACCGATTTTCATGAAACTTGGCAGACATCATTCTAGGCCCAATTAAGTACGTTATGCCAAATTTCGTGCAAATCGAAGGATATATAGGGACTTTGGGGCTCCATTTACATGAAATCGGACGAAACTATATATGGGAGCTATATCTAAATCTGGACCGATTTTCTTGAAACTGGGCAGACACCATTCTAGACTCAATTCAGTACGTTATGCCAAATTTCGTGCAAATCGAAAGATATATAGAGACTTTGGGGCACCATTTACATGAAATCGGACGAAACTATATATGGGAGCTATATCTAAATCTGAACCGATTTTCACGAAACTTGGCAGACATCATTCTAGACCTAAATGATTAGGCTGTACTAAATTTCGTGCAAATCGAAAGTTATATAGGGACTGTTTACATTAAATCGGTTAAATATATATATGGGAGCTATATCTAAATCTGAACCGATTTTTCCCAATTTCAATAGGGTTCGTCCTTGGGCCAAATAAGTGACCTATGCCAAATTTCATCCAATTCGGATCATAAATGCGACCTGTACTTTGTTTACAATTTAACATGGACAGACGGACGGACGGACGGACAGACGGACATGCGTAAATCGACTCAGAAAGTGATTCTATGCATATTCTCAAAAGGAACCATGGGTCTATCTCGATTATTTTTGCCTGTTACAAACATATGCACAAAGACATAATACCCTGTACCACAGTGTGGTGAAGGGTATAAACAATAACACATACACCCACAAGCACTGGAGGGATAATGTCCCCACCATCCAACATGTATGTGTCGGTGGCCAGCCAGAAAAAAACTACTACATAACTAGTATGGCAACACAATTTTTATACACATACAAATATATTAAATTTCATTTTTATGTGGATCTTTAAAATATTTTTTTTCTAGATACCTACTTAAGGCGTGGATTTTTTTTCAAAAATCAAAATTTCCTATCCCTGTTGCTGCCAAATTGCAACTAAACCAAGAAGACACTCTCTAAAAAGACATTGTCAAAATAGAAATCTATCTCTTCTTTTTGTTCGGAAACTATGAATAGCTCGGCTACCCATTTGAAAAACTAACTGCCTTAACAATCACGATGAACTACTTGTAAACATTAACAAATAAGTTAAGTTGTAAACAAACAAAATGAACGAACAACAAACGTCTAGCACCAAATAATGCGGAGGATGTTTGACAAGGAGGCTGTAGTGAGCTTTTATACGCATACGGACGGATTGAGACCACCAGACAGACGGATTGTTAGACAAACAATCACAAATAATATGGCAAACAACATGAAGCGCGTACTCACACGTAGTCTTTGTCGTTGTTGTGTTTTGGATCCGCAGTCCCAACATCTTGTCTATCTTTCTTGATGATTTGTTTGAAAATATTTTCGAGTAGGTTGTAGGTTCTGTGTTCCATGGCACTCCAGAAATTGCTTCTATTTGATGTTGCCAACTGATACGTTTATGTGGTTTTCGGATAAATGCTGTTACGCTGCCATTTTTTCGGTCTACTCTCCAACGTCTTTGTTTGGCCAAACATTGCTGTTGGATGCTCCAGCTACTGTCTAAGCTTTTCAGAGCTAAACTAAAACTAAATATGCTAAACTTCCAGTTATTGTCATCCATCAGAGAAAATAAAACAACAACAACAACGAAACACAACCGTGCACCTTTCACTACCAAAGAACTGCATTGGCGAAACCTTAGACCAAGAGATAACGGTGACGACAGAATCAGAACCCAAAACATTGTTTGCCATGTCAAGTACTGGGAAAATCTTTAATTATGATTAAAAACAGCTATCCATATAATGAACATAATGGCAAGGTATTATTATTTGTTTGAGTTTGCCACGGGCAGGTGGTGCGATACCATTCGGATATGAAATAATTTATTTGGAATAGCTAGAAATGACTTTGTGAAAACATATGAATATATGGAGGGATACTTAAAAAAGTTGAGTTTTTAAAGGAAATTTTAAAAGGCGCGGATTTTTTAAATAATTTTTAAAAGGACCTCTACAAGGCGTATATCTTTGTAGGTCTCTAGAAAAAGTATTTTCACAATCCACACCTTATGTAGGTCTCTAGAAAAATTATGTTAATAATCCAAGCCTTATGTAGGTCTATAGAAAAACGCTTTTTTAGGTCTTAAAAAATAAATTAAAACTACCCCTTGGTAGGTCTAGGAATAAATTGACGAAAACCCACGCCATGTGTAGTTCCCTGAATTTTTTTTTCGGAAGTCCAAAATAAAGTCAGTTTCCTAAATGGCCAAAACGCAACAAATCTAATTAAATTTTACACTCGACATTGACAAATAACAAGAAGGAGAAGGAAAAATTAAGCGTTACCAGAAAGCAGTATTGTTTGCCATTTGTTTTATTACACCATAAAATTATAGCAAAAAGTATGTATCATTATGGAACGCACTCACATATACACACACTCCCACATATATTCCGATAGTTCATCGTTTTTCTCTCTCCTACCAAATGATTTACGTTTAAGGAAAGTGGAGAGGAACTTTAAAAAGATGCCTGGCATTGGCATCCAAACATTCCAGGCCATCGACAAGCAGACAGACATACATATCGTCCGACAAACACTTTATCCAGTTTACTTCCTCCATCACGGGCTAGAAGTGCCGCTATAAGTTCGTCAAAAAAGTAAGAGTTATATAAACAAAATTAGTGGACGCAAACGTTAACGAGCTTAACGAGATCTATGTAAATGATGACCAAGACTGACCAATCTAGATGCAGATTGTTGGAGTAGTAAGGAGAGCCAAGTAGCGCATAATATAATTTCAACGAACTGTGTACACAACCTGCAGGAATCCATAAGTGCTTCATGGATTCTAATGACACTAGAAAAATTATGGAAGGGAATGTTATTTGCATCCTTTAAGCAAATTTTACAGAAGAAATACACTCTAAGAAAAAAATTTAATGCAAAATTAACAAGCGTTAAGTTCGGCCGGGCCGAATTTGGATACCCTCCACCATAGGTATACTAACAGATACTAGCATCGTATATATAGGGTGCATACCCATCAGTGGACCTATACCAAAAAATCAATGTACACCAAATACAAATTTCAGCAATTTTTAATGGACATTTTTCCTAAAAACCCCAGAAAATGGTCCGATATTGACAACGCATGACAGGGTGGAACATCCCCAAAATACTGCAATTAAGAGGTCACAGATATAAAAGTCCGAAACCAATACACAGGTTTTATTTCGGCCTAATTGAGAACAGATATATCTCTATTTCTAAACTAACATTTTTGCATCAGGATACATTTCTTTACGCTTAATATTAAAAATACCGAAAATCGGTAGGTATGATAATATGGGGGCCAGGCCTAAATGTGGACTATAGTTCAACGTTCTCGATATCCTCCGCAGGTGAAATACGTACAACAGAGTCTTAGAACCAAACCCAAAACGCGGAACAGATCAGATAACTATTTTAATATAATAAAGGGTGTTATATGGGGACTACCCCTAAAAAAGGATGAATATTAATAATTTTTTGTAGGGAGATTTGTTACCATATACGACTACAATATGCCAAATTTCGGTGAATTCGGTTGAAAAACATGCTCATGAACCTCAAAATACCGAAATTTGGGGGTTCCCTTATATTTGGGCTGCCAAAAAAAAATGGACTAATATTTTTAATTTTTTAGTGGAGATATTTGGTACCCAATTAAAACCCACTGTACCAAATTTCAGCGAATTCGGTTGAAAAACGCGCTCAAGAACCCCAAAATACCGAAATTTTGGGGGTACCCTAATATGGGAGTTACCAGAAAAAATGGAACCCAATGTACCAAATTTCAGCGAATTCGGTTGAAAAACGCGCTTAAGAACCCCAACATACCGAAATTTGGGGGGTACCCTTATATGGTAGCTACCAGAAAAAAATGGACATATATTTATAATTTTTAGTGGAGATATTTGGTACCCAATAAGAACCGAATGTGCCAAATTTCAGCGAATACGGTTGAAAAACGTGCTCAGGAACACCAAAATATCGAAATTTGGGGGGATCCTTATATGGGAGCTATGCCTAAACGTGGACCGATGAAATCCATCTTCGAAATTGACATGCTTGCACACAAAATACGACTCTATGCAAAATTTTGAAAATCTATCGCGTGAGGCTAGAGTGATTACAACATACAGACGGACATGGCTATATCGTCATAGAATTGTACGCTGATCAATAATATATATACTTTATAGGGTCCGAAATGAATATTTCGATGAGATACAAACGGAGAACAAAATTAATATACCCTCTATACTATGGTGGAGGGTATAAAAAAATATATATTTCTCATGGATTTTATAAATATTCTTCTTTGAGATTTACATAAGGCGTGGATTTTAAAAAAATCTTAGCTCTACATTATGAGTGGGTTTTTATACCCTTCACCACACTGTGGTACAGGGTATTATGTCTTTGTGCATATGTTTGTAACAGGCAAAAATAATCGAGATAGACCCATGGTTCCTTTTGAGAATATGCATAGAATCACTTTCTAAGTCGATTTATGCATGTCCGTCCGTCCGTCTGTCTGTCTGTCTGTCCATGTTAAATTGTAAACAAAGTACAGGTCGCATTTATGATCCGAATTGGATGAAATTTGGCATAGGTCACTTATTCGGCCCAAGGACGAACCCTATTGAAATTGGGAAAAATCGGTTCAGATTTAGATATAGCTCCCATATATATATTTAACCGATTTAATGTAAACGGTCCCTATATATCTTTCGATTTGCACGAAATTTGGTACAAGCTAATCATTTAGGCCTATAATGATGTCTGCCAATTTTCGTGAAAATCGGTCCAGATTTAGATATAGCTCCCATATATAGTTTCGTCCGATTTCAGGTAAATGGTGCCCCAAAGTCCCAATATATCTTTCGATTTGCACGAAATTTGGCATAACGTACTGAATTAAGCCTAGAGTGATGTCTGCCAAGTTTCGTGAAAATCGGTCCAGATTTAGATATAGCTCCCATATATAGTTTCGTCCGATTTCATGTAAATGGTGCCCCAAAGTCCCTATATATCTTTTGATTTGCACGAAATTTGGCATAACGTACTGAATTAAACCTAGAGTGATTTCTGCCAAGTTTAGAGAAAATCGGTCCAGATTTAGATATAGCTCCCATATATAGTTTCGTCCGATTTCATGTAAATGGTGCCCCAAAGTCCCTATATATCATTCGATTTCCACGAAATATGGCATAACGTACTGAATTGAGCCTAGAATGATGTCTGCCAAGTTTCATGAAAATCGGTAATGATTTAGATATATCTCCCATATATAGTTTCGTCCGATTTCAAGTAAATGGTGCCCCAAAGTCCCTATATATTTTTCGATTTGCACGAAATTTGGTACAACCTAATCATTTAGGCCTAGAATGATGTCAGCAAAGTTTCGTGAAAATCGGTCCAGATTTAGATATAGCTCCCATATATAGTTTCGTCCGATTTCATGTAAATGGTGCCCCAAAGTCCCTATATATCTTTCGATTTGTACGAAATTTGGCATAACGTATTGAATTGAGTCTAGAATGATGTCTGCCAAGTTTCATGAAAATCGGTCCTGATTTAGATATATCTCCCATATATAGTTTCGTCCGATTTCATGTAAATGGTGCCCCAAAGTCCCTATATATCTTTCGATTTGCACGAAATTTGGTACAGCCTATTCATTTAGGTCTAGAATGATGTATGTAAAGTTTCGTGGAAATCGGTCCAGATTTAGATATAGCTCCCATATATAGTTACGTCCGATTTCATGTAAATGGTACCCTAAAGTCCCTATATATCTTTTGATTTGCACGAAATTTGGCATAACGTACTTAATTGAGCCTAGAAGGATGTCTGCCAAGTTTGATGAAAATCGGTCCTGATTTAGATATATCTCCCATATATAGTTTCGTCCGATTTCATGTAAATGGTGCCCCAAAGTCCCTATATATCTTTCGATTTGCACGAAATTTGGTACAGCCTAATCGTTTAGGTCTAGAATGATGTATGTAAAGTTTTGTTAAAATCGGTCCAGATTTAGATATAGCTCCCATATATAGTTTCGTCCGATTTCATGTAAATGGTGCCCCAAAGTCCCTATATATCTTTCGATTTGCACGAAATTTGGTACAGCCTAATCATTTAGGTCTAGAATGATGTATGTAAAGTTTTGTTAAAATCGGTCCAGATTTAGATATAGCTCCCATACATAGTTTCGTCCGATTTCATGTAAATGGTACCCCAAAGTCCCTATATATCTTTCGATTTGCACGAAATTTGGCATAACGTACTGAATTGAGCCTAGATTGATGTCTGCGTTGTTTCGTGAAAATCGGTCCACATTTAGATATAGCTCCCTTTTATTATAGATTGATTTTAAGTACTTGACGCACCAAGGAACCAATAGGAACAAAACGTTCTGAAATTAGTATAACGTATCCTGTGACAAGTTCATTTGAAATCGCTTAATATTTGGCCTGATTTCAAGTAAATTGGGCATCAAACTCCTCAAGTTAGTCAGTTTGACATCAAATTTTGCACAACGTACAAAATTGAGCATAGAGTATGGGGTTTTTCCAATGAAATTTTTGTTCATTTGAAATTTATGTCATTTGCATGTCAATTGCTAATGTGGCGCCAATGTGTCATCGTTATTGCTTTTCATGCAGTCGGTCAGTGAGCTAACCAGTCAGTCAGTTAGTCACCCATCAATTTGGACTTTCATTTATTTTAGCTGTCCTTCTCCACCTCCTTTTCCATTGCCATCATTAATTCTTGCATTCATTCATCCATTGATTTCATTTGATTCGTTTCGATTGACTGATAAGTGACAGTATGGTTATGGTCATCTTCTTCTCTTTAGTTTTTTTTTTCTGTCAAATGAGAAAACAAAATACTAATACAAAGAATGGTTCAATTAGGAAGAAGCAGAAAAATTTCTAAGTGTTACATCAAGTAATTAAATCACTTAATTATGCATAGTCTGATTCATTCGGCGATAATATTATCAGACGTATGGGAGAATAATAAAACAAATGGATGGAAAATGTCATAATAATTATATTTAAACTTATTACAAAACCAGTAAGGAAAGTAGCAA